>NW_027507758.1:351130575-351135575 GCF_037356315.1 Lithobates pipiens | reverse complement strand
GCAAAACAAATAACTTCCTTCAGAGAAGGTTGCACGGCACTTTAAACATGTGAACGGCTGTGTCTAATGACATCCGTTCAAATTTAATAAAATAAGTCTTTTTCTAAAAATTTTTGTAATAGAGAAATTTAATAAAAACATCAATAACTTTTGATATTTTGCATGATTTAAATTTTAATCTGATTTACTTTTTTTTACAAATATTTACTGTCTTTTTTTTTCAGATTACATTACAATGCCAAAGTGCATTTTTAATGCATGTCCACATAGGACAGGCGTAAAAAATAAAAGTCAGGAAGTAAAATTGCACAAATTTCCAAAAGAATTGGAAATGATAAAACAATGGCTAGCACCATCTATTTTCAAAGATGAGGAACTAACTTTTGCAGCCGATGAAATATTTAACGACAAAAACGGAGATCGTTTCAGGATGTGCTCTGCCCATTTTTCAGCAGAGTCATATGAAATTAAAAAAAAAGCCACACTTTTAAAAAACAATGCTGTTCCGTCTTTTTTTCCTTTAGACAGAACTATGCACATCACAAAAAAGAGGGAGACTCCAAGGAGATGCCAATGTTTCAAATCTGTCCTGGTAAACGAGGTAACAAAAGTTGAGGTGGCTACCCAGACCGATGAAGAAGAATCTACGTATTCTCTTTCTGAGAAGTCGTACGGATTTCATGCCAGCTACCGTGACACTTATCATGATCACGATTACTCAATTTTTTGTCCCATCGTTGATCCAGAATTAATGAAATCCACACCCTCAAAAAACAAAACAACAAAGGATATTTCAGATTTGGAGTTGACGCCGATAAAGTGTGCTGTTGCACAGTTTGATGATGACTTGGCACAAGCTGGGACCAGCGCATCACAAAATTTAGTATCTGATGAACAAAGAGTTGTTCAGATGCCCATTTCAGATGTTGCCGAAACACAGAGTTCAATTGACGATTGCATTTATCCCAAAAACGATTGTACAGAGAATATGGAGACAAATGAACAAATCGATACCTCATTCGATGTAAATACAACACTAGATGAAACCTATGCCCCTGATTTCTCTGCAATTTCACAAACAGATATTTCTCAAGCAGAAAGTAGCTTTACCACAGATCCTCTCATAGTTATACCTGCCAACGAATCAGGATTTCTTGAAGAAAGGAAATTTATAGTTTTTGAATCCTGTTTGGATCGATTATTTGGGCATATTCGTTGCCCCAACGATCAATGTTTTGAGCAACTTATAAAATTAGATAAAGTGACCGTTGGCAGCTTATTAAAAATTTATGGAACATGTAAAGAAAAACACCATAATCTAATATGGGAAAGTCAACCCAAAATAGCCAATTTCGCTGCGGGAAATGTAATTATTGGGGCTGCAATTACTTGCAGTGGATCATCCTTTACAACAGTAAAGGAAATGATGGATTTGTGTAAGATTCCCTTTTTTTCAAAAACAACCTATCATAAATATTTAAAAAAATTTATATATGGTGGAATAGATCATTCCTGGCTTGAGGAAAAAAATAACCTAAAATCCACATTAAAAAGCAATTCTCTTTTTTTAGTAGGCGATGGACAATGCGATAGTCCAGGGTTCTGTGCCAAATACTGCACTTACACTATGATGGAACTTGAATCTGAACTCATCATAGATTTCGAAACAGTTCAAGTCTCGCAAACCACGTCGTCCGTAGCGATGGAAAAAATGGCTTTTCAGAATTGCCTGGATCGCATTATCCAAGAGAAATATGATGTTCAGATTCTAGGTACGGATCGACACGTGGGCATAAAGAAAAAAATGCGAGAAGAATACAGTCATATTTGTCATCAATATGATTTGTGGCACTATGTAAAATCTTTGAAAAAAAAATTAATAGAGGCCAGCAAGAGATCAACTTGTAAGGACTTACAGTTTTGGATAGCTGCGGTTGTCAACCACTTTTACTGGTGCAGTAGGCACAGTTTAGGCGAAACCGACATTTTTTGGAGAACTTGGACATCCCTTCTGTACCATGTTCGCAATATCCATGAGTGGGAGGAGGATGGCCAAAAAATGTGCTGTCAGCACACTACAATATCGGGCACAGATAATCAGGTGCAATGGTTAAAAAAACCAAGCGCGGCATTTACGGCACTTGAAGACTTAGTGACGTCTAGTCAATTAAAAAATGATGTGCCTCATTTGGTGCTCTATTGTCGCACTGGCGCCATTGAAACATTCCATTCTAGTGTTTTAAAATATAGGAGCAAGCGATTACATTATCGTATGAACTCCATGGAGGCTCGAACAAAGCTGGCCATTCTTTCCCACAACCACAATGTTGGTCGATCGCAAGCTATTGTTCACAGACCGAACAAGAGAACTGAAGAGCTGGGCACGAAAAGAACTGCTTTAGAGCACCCACGTTCACGAAAAAAATGGATAGTTCGGAAAATCTATGATGCCGTAAGCCACAAGCATTTTTCGAAAATTATGTGCACTATAGTGAGTGTGGCCGCTGGAAAAATAAAACCTACGTGGAAGTCAAAAGACGAGCTGCTGCCAGCCAACATAGCTTCTTCGGAAAGACCATTAAAAAAAGATGCAGTGTCCAAACACATGTCACGTTTCCCTTTACCTGTGGACGAAGAATCTATGTCATGAAGGTATGTGATAAAAACTAATATTTAGTGTTTTTTATTTTTACTTTTTTGAGACTATGTGATATATATATTTATGCCTGATCATTTTGTGCAAAAGATATTGATTTTGTATTAAGGTATGTTTTTTTTTTAAAGGTTAGTATTACATTTATCTAAAAAGTATATTTGATTTAAAAAAAACTAACATTCTATATAACATATATAAATAATGTACTTTTTTTCTTATGCTGGACATTTATTAGGAAAATTTACATTCGAAAAGGTTTTGAAAACGTCAATTAGTTACGAAAAAATTGATTAATCTTCTAAATAATAAAAAATGATTTAATCAATAAAAATATAATTTTTTCACCTTCAATACTTTGTCATTAAAATGATATACTAATATATTACCAATTAATTTTATTAAGACATTAAAAAAAAAAAAATAATTATATTCCTCTAACATGTCTTACTATTATATTTAAATAAAAAAAGATTGATAAAATTAATAAGTAGACCAGAATTAGAAAAATTAAAAATAAAAAACAATCAACGAAGTTTTCAAATTTTTTATTAAAGCACTTCTCAAATAACATCGCACATTCAAATGAAAATGTTTATTAACAAAAATGTATTGGTAAATTAAGTTTAATATTTTTTAAAAGACTAAAATTCCAAGGCCATGTCTCCAGCGTCATAATCATTAGAAAATTTAAAACCAACATATTCACCATCTGGGTCTGGAAATGCTGCTCTTACTGCATGAACAGCACAGGAAGGTATGGGTCTTCGATTACCCTTGCCCAGATATCCGTGTATCCATGCAGTGAACGCTTTATAAGAAGTTTTCCTCAAATTTCTGTAATCGATAAAATAAAAAGATTGTAGACAATATTATTTTGATATACTTTACCTAAAATTTTACACAGATAGATAATTTGTACCGTATATACTCGAGTATAAGCCGAGATTTTCAGCCTCTTTTTTGAGTCTGAAAGTGCCCCCCTCGGCTTATACTCGAGTCATCGCCGTCTGACTGCCCGATCAGCGTATCGAGCAGACAGACGGCGGACATTCTACAATTCAAAAGCCGCGCCTCCGCCTCCGCCTGTGATAGGCGGAACACTCAATTTCCCAGCAGTCAGTGTTCCGCCTATCACGGACATCCGCTCATCAACGTACTACGGACGAGGATGAGAGGATGTCCGTGATAGGCGGAACACAGGCTGCTGGGAAATTGAGTGTTCTGCCTATCACAGGCGGAGGCGCGGCTTTTGAATTGTAGAATGGCCGCCGAGAAGAGCGGCGATCCTGGAAGGACGAAGGCTCGGCTCGGCACGGCACGGGACAACGGAGGCTCGGGACGACGGAGGCTCGGGACGACGGCTCGGGACGGAGGAGGCTCGGGACGACGGCGGCTCAGGACGGAGGCTCGGGACGGAGGCTCGGGACACAGGTAGGCTGGACACACACACAAGGCTGCACGGACACACACACAGGGATGGATGGATGGACACACACACACACACAGGGATGGATGGATGGATACACACACAGGGATGGATGGATGGATGGACGGACACACACACAGGCATGGACGGACACACAGGGATGGACAGCCTTGTCTCACCCTCGGCTTATACACGAGTCAATAAGTTTTTAAGTTTTTTGGGGGTAAATTGGGGGCCTCGGCTTATATTCGGGTCGGCCTATACTCGAGTATATACGGTATACAGGATACTAATTGATCATCAGAGTAATTTGTAAAACTGTTTATTTTAAAATTAATACCTATTGTCATCAGCATTTGGTGCACGAGATGTCGATTGGTGGATAATCGTCAATATAATAGTAGTATTCATCCTGTCCACGACCATGTTTTTAAAAATGGTCGATTGAGTAATGCAGACTGAACCCTCCTCAATGTTTTCCTTTACATTTGCGATTTCTTGGCAGCATACACACTCTCTTGCAGTTGGCATAACACGACAATTGCCACATTCACACCAGTCTGTGCTATCTAATCTTCTTTGAAGCCGAAGTTCTTCTTCTGTTTCCGAGTTCGGCAACAAAGAAGGTTGAGATGGTGGATTGCTCGGAAAGCTTGGGTCGTCGTGAACTGTTGGATATTTTGACCAAATTCTTTGTAAAAGATCTCTCCTCTAATATATTTAAAAAAAAAAATATATAAGTATCATTTGTATTTCTATAGATTCCAATTATATTATATATCTATACATACACACATCTATACATTTATATATATATATATATATATATATATATATATATATATATATATATATATATATCTATCTATATTTCTGTGTGTATGTATATGTATGTGTATATATATATATATATATATA